>NW_026908525.1:836372-853872 GCF_028858725.1 Colius striatus
AAACTTGGAAGTCAAGGGAGCTTAACAGAAACTTTTTCACCCCAACATATCCCGTGGAGGTGGCACTGGGTTGGGCTGCATCCAAGGTGGCCGACAGATTTGGAGCATCTGACTGCTGGGAGTTTGAATGCTTTACAAACTCGTGCTGCCCCCTGCTCTATTGTACACATCAACACTCACACCAATATTCCAGGGGCTCTCACCAAAGGTAACCAAAAGGCAGATGAAGCAGCGACGCATGTAAGGCCTATCTCCACCCAAGAGGATTTCCCAGCGGCCAGACAGTTACACGCCTTTTTGCAATGTGGAGCGCGGGCTTTACATCATCAGATCAAGATCCCTCTCCAAGTGGAAAAGCAGATAGGTGCTGCTTGCCCTATGGGACATAGAATTACCCCCGATAGGCAACATGATATTTTAATGTGCTGTCTGTACATCCTTAACCATTTTGTTCGAGGGTCAGGACCCATACCAGTGCAAGCACACTTTAGGGAGCAAGAACCGGTAGCAGTAGATAAATTACCAACAGTCAAATTGTGGCAAATCGACACTGAGGAGTGGGAGTCAGGATGGAGGCTTAGATGCCTGGGCCGAGGGTATGCTTTTGTAGGAGGAAACCCAGCAGTGGGTCCCGGCGAAACGAATACGACCAGAAATACGAGTCTAACAGTCTGCTGAGTTTCTTTTGTATCAGCCTGTACCACAGGATGCTGGAGTCATCGAGCTTAGGGACGCGGAGATGATGTAGGCACCTGGAAGGTCTTGGGCTGTCACACAAGAGGTGGAGAGTACAGAAGAGGCAGGCACAGGCTGGAGTGAAAGGAGGTGCTTGTGTTAGCAGATAAAAGCACATGGTGTAAATAATTAGTTGGAATAAAGCATCATCCATACTGAGGGTGCAGTGATCTTATCCCCTCAGCGGTCGGTGGGCTGAGTGATCCGTGCGGGCCGCCTGGTGATGTTGCCGGTAGTGGCAGCAGGTGGACGGGCCACCTTCATTTAACCCAGAAAAGAGACA
The DNA here is from genome assembly GCF_028858725.1 of Colius striatus. Classification (NCBI taxonomy): domain Eukaryota; kingdom Metazoa; phylum Chordata; class Aves; order Coliiformes; family Coliidae; genus Colius; species Colius striatus. The sequence goes on from NW_026908525.1 coordinate 837,391, forward strand.
GCTAGTCTGTCTTAGTAAGTAGGTGGGTAAACCTGGCAGCCTGACTCTCCTGGATGCTCTCCTGGAGACTTAGACTCCTCTCTCTTGGGGATCATAGTTACTAAGTGGGCTCAGGTGCAGCGATCACACCTCCTTGTGGTCCCACTGGATGCCCTGCTGGGTAACTAAGTTGGTCTCTGCCCCAGACCTTGGAGTTAAAATCTCCCTTTTTGCTGTCCAAACTCACCAAGCAGTCAGCAGTAAAAACTCGGTGTTACAAATTTTATTTGACTGCAAGTAAGCCTTGCAGTCTCAAGCCCTAGTCCCTGGGAAAGTTGGGCAGTGCTATCAACGCCTGAGGGGTGTGTTGATTAGCTTTTGTCTTACCCTCAATACCCGACTGACGAAAATTTCTGGATTGACAAAAAGGGGGTAACCATGGAGAACTGATTTCACATCTGTTGTCACTCAAAGTAATTGGACAGATTTATGGGCCGGTCGGGACAGTGATTTCTGTTTTAAATCTGCGTTTGATGAAAATGGGTTTCATGTTAACGATTTAGAGCTTTTAAATTCTAAATTTCATTTAACAAATTGGAGGTTTTGAATTCTAAATTGGCTTCCTCTGATCTCGAACCTTGCCTAGACAAACTCTCTATTTATTTACCGGGGCCCTAGGAAGGGGTTAGTTCACCCCTCTGACCGGGACAATAATAGCTGTCCACAATCTCCTAATCCTTTGGACAATACTAACACTCCTCACCCTCTGGAGAGTGACAGGGAGTTGGAAAATCCTCCTGCAAGCGATGTATTTGAAGTGTTAGAAGTGCTGGCCGGGCAATCAACATTCCTGCCTAGCCCCAGCAGGGAGCCGTTAACACCTCCAGCTAATCCCCCCAAGGAGTAACTAACGCCTGTGCTTAGCCCCAGCAGGGAGTCATTAGCAGCTTTAACTCCAGTGGTAAAGATCCTGGACAGGAATCTAGCCTGTCCTTGCTGTGGGGTGCGACTTAAAAACGCCTGGGGCATCTGTGAGCACCTGAAACGAGCGCATGGGAAGAAAAAGATTCTGTTCCAATGTGCAAAGTGCGGGAGAACTAACGAAAAACACCACAGCAGCGCTTGGCAATACCCAGAGTGTCAAGGAGTGATGAAATCTTCCCTTCCCAAGGGCTGGACCTGCGAGGAATGCCAGGCAACAGAACCCCGGATGAACTGTTCAGAGCCCCCTGAGCTCAGCTTTCTCCTCTGCAGGGACGCAGCCTTTGGTGCCCACAGCCATGTGCCGTCCCCTCAGCACTCGGCCCCTCGGGGCCTGTCGCCAGCAGCTCCCGTCTCTCTGGCCCTGACTCTGCCTCTGCCTGTGGCTCAGGGGCTTTGCAGCCCAGGGCGGGAGGGGCCAGAACCCGCCCTGAGGCACCACCGCCTCTGCGGGGCTGTCACTGCCGTTACTGGGCCGGCCCTGCCTGAGGCAGTGAAGCCTCTGATTGGCTGAGGGGCTGGCACTGCCGTTATTGGGCCCGGAGGAGGGGTGCATTCCTGAAATTCCAACGGCTGTTTCATCTGAACAAGGGGAAGCTGGCTGGCATCATCTTGGACAAAAAGGAATCCCCCCAGTGTGATATCCCTCTGGAGGAAATACACAGGGTGTTCAAATCCAGGTGGGAGTCACCGGGAACATTCAAGGGACTGTCAGACTTTCGTTCTTCAGGTTTGGCAGACAACACGGCATTCGAATCCTTGATAACTGCAAAAGAAATTGCTAAAAACATCAAAGAGATGAACACGGAGTCATCACCGGGACCTGATGGGGTGAAGGTGAAGGACCTGGCCAAGATCGATTCAGACTTCACTCGCATCGCTGAACTGTTCAACCTGTGGCTAACAACTGGTGAGGTCCCTGACAAGGTAAAAGAATGTCGGTCTGTACTGTTACCCAGAGCAGCTGATCCGGGGCGCCTAATCGATATCAATAACTGGCGTCCAATTACTGTTGGCTCAGCCATCTTGAGATTATTCTCAAGAATTTTAACAGCCAGGCTGGCCAAAGCATGTCCTATTAATCCGAGGCAAAGAGGCTTCATTAAATCGGCCGGCTGTGCAGAGAACTTAAAACTGCTGCAGCTTATTATGCAAAATGCTAAAAAGGAACACCATGCCTTGGGGGTAGTATTTGTCGATCTTGCCAAAGCCTTTGACTCTGTCAATCACTCCCATATTCTATCGGTGTTAAAACAGAAGGGAGTGGATGAGCATATCATTGCACTAATAACTGAATTATATAGGAATGTTACAACATCTATCCAAGTGAAAAAAGCCTGCACCGACTCAATTGGAATTCACATCGGTGTCAAACAGGGTGACCCTACGTCTCCCTTATTGTTTCATTTAGCTCTGGATCCCCTGTTGTGTAAGCTGGAAAACAGCGGATATGGTTACCAACACTGTGATAAGAACATAACAGCTATGGCTTTTGCTGATGATTTGGTTCTGCTAAGTAGTTCTTGGGATGGTATGAACAGAAATATTAAGATCCTGGAGACCTTCTGCGATCTGACCGGTCTCAAAATACAGGGGGAAAAATGTCACGGGTTTGTTATAAAACTCACCAAAGACTCGTACACCATCAATGATTGTGAGGCCTGGGCCATCAACAACACCCCTTAAAATTAATCGCACCGGGTGACTCTGAGAAGTACCTGGGCTACAAATCGACCCCTGGTCGGGCACAGCGAAACCAGAGTTACTGTCAAAAATGAAAAAGTGGCTAGATCTGATAGACAAGGCGCCATTAAAACCCTGCCAGAAACTTGACATCTTGAAAGGCTATGCTATCCCTAGAATAATACTTTTAGCAGATCAATCGACTGTAAAAGTCACAAATTGAGAAGTGTTTGACTTGACAATTCGAAACTCTGTCAAGTTGTGGTTCCATATCCCCCCGAGCACATGCGATGCATTGTTACATGCTCGAACCCGGGATGGAAACCTAGGCATAACCAGGCTGACTGCACTAATTCCTAGCATACAAGCCAGGAGACTGCACAGAATAGCACAATCCTCAGACGAAATCATTAGATCTGTGGCAAGGAATGAAAATATCGAGAAAGAATATTCAAAATTATGGGTCATAACTGGAGGAGATAAAGATAAGATTCCATGTATCTGGGAGCCACAGTCAGTCCTGGTTTTGTCCGAGGAAGGGAGCCCGTCTCGTCTGTCCTAGTAATAGCCAAAAGCCTCGTCATCTAATTAGTGACACGCATGAATGGATGAACGAGATTCCCACTGTCCCTATCTACTATCCAGCGAAACCACAGCCAAGGGAACGGGCTTGGCGGAATCAGCGGGGAAAGAAGACCCTGTTGAGCTTGACTCTAGTCTGGCGCTGTGAAGAGACATGAGAGGTGTAGAATAAGTGGGAGGCCGGGCGCGCGCTCGGCGGTGCGGGGCGACCCGCCCGTCGGTGTCCCGGCCGTCGGTGAAATACCACTACTCTGATCGTTTTTTAACTTACCCGGTGAGGCGGGGGGGCGAGCCCCGAGGGGGGCTCTCGCTTCTGGCGCCAAGCGCCCGGCCCGTTGTGGAGCGCCGCTCGTGGTCGGGACCGGAGTGGCAGACAGATGTGGCGCCGCCTCTCCCCCATCGCGTACCGCATGATCGTGGGGCACCCGGCGCTAAATCATTCGTAGACGACCTGATTCTGGGTCAGGGTTTCGTACGTAGCAGAGCAGCTCCCTCGCTGCGATCTATTGAGAATCAGCCCTCGACACAAGCTTTTGTCTCCCTCTGACCCGCTTGCGCCGTCAGCGCGGGCGGGGCAGCAGAAGGCGCCCGGGGGCCGTCCGGCACGGGCCTGTCGCGTTGCGGGAAGGGGAGAGAGGTCGCGCCAGGGGCGCGTGCCCCTTAGGGCCTCTCTCGCCCCACCCGTCCCACCCTACCTCCGCCTCGCGCCTCGCGAAGGGGGGGAAAGGCGCGGGTCGGCGCGCGCGGGTGCGTCCCCGGCTTTGCTCCCGGCGCCCTGGCACACGGTCAGGCGCCATTCCTCTCGGGCGAGCCAAGCGCGCGGGGCGTCCTAAGCCCGCCCCACCGTGACCGGGCACGTGGCCCACCGCGGTCGGGGCAGAGCTGGGGAGCAGGTGGCCCCTCGTCGCGCGACGGAGGGGTCCGGCTCTCGAGCTCGTTTTTATTTATTTTCTTTTTTTCCCCATTTTTCGTGTCTTTTTTTTTTTTTTTTATTTCCCGACGCCGCTCCGGGTAGACCTGGCGGCGTCGGCGCAGGGTGGGGCGGGCGCAGCCGACGGCCGCCCAGCCGCTGTTTCGCCGGGGTAGACCTGCCGGTCCCTCCGCCATTCGCAAAGGGTAGACCTGGCAAAAGCCGCGCCCTTGGTATCTACCGGGGATGGGGATGATAGACCTGGCGGCGGTCCCGCCGCTATCATCTGCCGGAGGGGTGGGAAGACCTGGCGAAAGACCCGCGGCAGTGTTTTGCCGGTGAGGTAGACCTGCCCACCGCCCCGCCGCTGTTTTTTCTTGGGTAGACCTGCCGGTCCCGCCGCTTTTGGTTTTTTTTTCCGCGTACGAGGGGGTAGACCTGGCGGCAGCCCGGCCGCTACGTTCTTTAGGTTGGGTAGACCTGGCGACGACATTGCCGCTATGATTTGCCGGCGGGGTAGACCTGGCCGCAACCGAACTCTTCTTCCCCCCCTCTCCCCCCCCGCCGATTTGCCAGGGAGGGTGGACCTGGCGGCAGCCCCGCCGCTTTTCTGTGGTGTTTTTTTTTTTGTTTTTCCCGCCTACGAGGGGGTAGACCTGGCAGCCCAGGCCGCCGCGTTCTTTCGGAGTGGTAGACCTGGCGACGACCTTGTCGCTATGATTTGCCGGCGGGGAAGACCTGGCCGCAACCTAACCCCCCTTCTCCCCCCCCCCCGCGTCCCCTCCCCGCGCCCCCCCGCCGATTTGCCAGGGAGGGTGGACCTGGCGACAGCCCCGCCACTATGTTTTTAATCATCACACACGCGCAAATTAAAACTCTTGGCCCTGGAAATGACTTCCGCCGATGTGTGTGTCCATTGAGCGCTGATTGCTCTTAGCGTAGCAACAAACTCTAATTCATGAATTAAAACTGAATGAAGAGGATTCACCCCAATTCGATTCTTAATTCAAAGGTAGTTAGCTAGTGGGTTTTTTTTTTTTTTTTTACTCATAAACAAATGAACTTCATCAGCTAATTATCTAGTGACAATGAATTAACTAAGTAACGAATTCATAGATAACCATTTAGCTTACCTCTTCGAGGATGCCGCCTGGCCGCAGAATCTTCCGAGCAAACAAAAACACGCGTACGCCGCTTGCAGCCCGTTCCTCTTTTGTTATCGCTCCTTTGCCAGTACTTGTTTCTTTATTCACCCGTTCGGCCGTGCCTTTCTTGTGGCAAACCGCCCCCCCTCCCTGCCTGCCTGCTTCCCTGCCCCCCGACCGCCTTCCCTGCCCCGTCACGGTGGGCCTAGCCCGCCCAAAGGAAGATGGGACAGTGTTCCCATTGCTCGCGTGCCCCTCCCACCGACCCCCCCACCCCACCCCACCCCACCCCACCAGCAGGTTTCCTCTCGTCCTGACAGTGGAACAAAGGCCGGCTTCGGGCCGCCGCCGCCTGACCGTCCGCCTCTGCTGTGACCGGGCGGCCAGAGGGGTCGCGCGGTCGACTGGGAGCCGACAAAAGCGCATCACACGGACACACGCAGGCATGGGGCGCATCGACGCAGACGATGACACGGGCTGCAAGACAACAAGGCTGCGTTATCAGCACAGTTGCAAACCTTTTCTTGTCCCTTCCTGGCTTTCGGACTCCTCACGCACTGCCGCCCTCCGCTGCGGGCCCGGGGTCCATTGCCCCTCTCCGCCGTCACCCCGACAACGGGTTCATTGTGACGCAGGCCGCCCCCGCCCAAATGCTGCAAACCCAGGTCCGCTGCGAGCCTGGGAACCATTGCCCCTCTCCGCCGTCACCCCGACAACGGGTTCATTGTGACGCAGGCCGCCCCTGACCAAACCTTGAAAAGCCAGGCCTGCTGCGGGCCCGAGGTCCGTTGCCCCTCTCCGCCGTCACCCCCGACAACGGCTTCCTTGTGACGCATGCCGCCCCTGACCAAATGCTGCCAAACCAGGCCTGCTACGGGCCCGGGGTCCGTTGCCTCTCTCCGCCGTCAGCCCGACAACGGCTTCCTTGTGACGCAGGCCGCCCCCGCCCAAATTCCGCAAACCCAGGCCCGCTGTGAGCCTGGGAACCGTTGCCCCTCTCCGCCGTAACCCCGACAACGGGTTCATTGTGACGCAGGCCGCCCCTGACAAAACCTTGCAAACCCAGGCCTGCCGCGGGCCTGGGGTTTGTTGCCCCCCTCCTCCGTCACCCCGACAATGGCTTCCTTGTGACACAAGCCGCCCCTGACGAAACCTTGAAAACCCAGGCGTGCTGCGGGCCCTGGGTCCGTTGCCCCTCTCCGCCGTCACCCCGACAACGGCTTCATTGTGACGCAGGCCGCCCCCGCCCAAATGCTGCAAACCCAGGCCTGCTACGGGCCCAGGGTACTTTGTCCCTATCCGCCGTAACCCCGACAACAGGTTTTGTGACGCAGGCCGCCCCTGCCCAAATTCCGCAAACCCAGGCCCGCTATGAGCCTGGGGACTGTTGCCCCTCTCCGCCGTCACCCCGACAACGGCTTCCTTGTGACACAGGCCGCCCCTGACGAAAGCTTGAAAACCCAGGCCTGCTGCGGGCCTGGGGTTTGTTGCCCCCCTCCGCCGTCACCCCGACAACGGGTTCATTGTGACGCAGGCCGCCCCTGACCAAACCTAGAAAACCCAGGCCGACTGCGGGCCTGGGGTCCGTTGCCCCTCTCCGCCGTCACCCCGATAACAGCTTCCTTGGGCAGTACCTGATCGCAGTACCTGATTGGGTGCAGGGCCCTCCCGACTTAGCCGAACGGCCCTGAGGACGAGGAGCTACTTCGCTGCTCCTTTCCAGGGAATGGGGTCGACTGGGAGCCAACACGAGCGCATCACATGGATACAAGCAGGCATGGGGCGCATCGATGCGGCCAATGACGCGGGCTGCAAGACAACAAGGCGACGTTATCAGCACAGTTGCAAACCTTTTCTTGTCCCTTCCTGGCTTTGGGATTCCTTACCCACTGCAGCCCTCCGCTGCAGGCCCACGGTCCATTGCCCCTCTCCGCCGTCACCCCGACAACGGGTTCATTGCGACGCAGGCCGCCCCCGCCCAAACCTTGCATACGGACGCCTGCCGCGGGACCTGGGTCTGTTGCCCCTCTCTGCCGTCACCCCGACAACGGCTTCCTTGTGACGCAGGCCGCCCCTGCCCAAATTCCGCAAACCCAGGCCTGATGCGGGCCCGGAGTCCGTTGCCCCCCTCCGCCGTCACCCCGACAACAGGTTCATTGTGACGCAGGCCACCCCCGCCCAAACCTTGCAAACCCAAAGCCACTGCGAGCCTGGGAACCGTTGCCCCTCTCCGCCGTCACCCCGACAACGGCTTCCTTGTGACGCAGGCCGCCCCCGCCCAAATGCTGCAAACCGAGGCCCGCTGTGAGCCTGGGGACCGTTGCCCCTCTCCGCCGTCACCTCGACAATGGCTTCCTTGTGACACAGGCCTCCCCTGACGAAACCTTGAAAACCCAGGCCTGCTGCGGGCCCAGGGTCCGTTGCCCCTCTCCGCCGTCACCCCGACAACGGCTTCCTTGTGACGCAGGCCGCCCCTGACCAAACCTTGAGAACCCAGGCCTGCTGCGGGCCCTGGGTCCGTTGCCCCTCTCCGCCGTCACCCCGACAACGGCTTCCTTGTGACGCAGGCCGCCCCTGCCCAAATGCTGCAAACCCAGGCCTGCTACGGGCCCAGGGTACTTTGCCCCTATCCGCCGTAACCCAGACAACAGGTTCATTGTGACGCAGGCCGCCCCTGACCAAACCTTGAAAACCCAGGCCAGCTGCGGGCCCGGGGTCCGTTGCCCCTCTCCGCCGTCACCCCGACAACGGCTTCCTTTGGCAGTACCTGATCGCAGTACCTGATTGGGTGCAGGGCCCTCCCGACTTAGCCGAACGGCCCTGAGGACGAGGAGCTACTTTGCTGCTCCTTTCCAGGGAATGGGGTCGACTGGGAGCCGACACGACCGCATCACACGGATACAAGCAGGCATGGGGCGCATCGATGCGGCCGATGACGCGGTCTGCAAGACAACAAGGCGACGTTATCAGCACAGTTGCAAACCTTTTCTTGTCCCTTCCTGGCTTTGGGATTCCTTACCCACTGCCGCCCTCCGCTGCAGGCCCACGGTCCATTGCCCCTCTCCGCCGTCACCCCGACAACGGGTTAATTGTGAGGCAGGCCGCCCCCGCCCAAATTCCGCAAACCCAGGCCTGCTACGGGCCCGGGGTCCGTTGCCCCTCTCTGTCGTAACCCCGACAACAGGTTCATTGTGACGCAGGCCGCCGCCGCCCAAATTCCGCAAACCCAGGCTCGCTGTGAGCCTGGGGACCTCTGCCCCCCTCCGTCGTCACCCCGACAACGGGTTCATTGTGATGCAGGCCGCCCCCGTCTAAACCTTGCATACGGATGCCTGCCGCGGGACCTGGGTCTGTTGCCCCTCTCCGCCGTCACCCCGACAACGGCTTCCTTGTGACGCAGGCCGCCCCCGCCCAAATGCTGCCAACCCAGGCCTGCTGCGGGCCCGGGGTCCGTTGCCCCTCTCCGCCGTCAGCCCGACAACGGCTTCCTTGTGACACAGTCCGCCTCCGCCGAAATTCCGCAAACCCAGGCCTGCTACGGGCCCGGAGTCTGTTGCCCCACTCCGCCGTCACCCCGACAACGGGTTCATTGTGACGCAGGCCGCCCCCGCCCAAACCTTGCAAACCCAGGGCCACTGCGAGCCTGGGAACCGTTGTCCCTCTCCGCCGTCACACCGACAACGGCTTCCTTGTGACGCAGGCCGCCCCCGCCCAAATTCCGCAAACCCAGGCCTGCTACGGGCCCGGGGTCCGTTGCCCCTCTCTGCCGTAACCCCGACAACAGGTTCATTGTGACGCAGGCCGCCGCCGCCCAAATTCCGCAAACCCAGGCTCGCTGTGAGCCTGGGGACCGCTGCCCCCCTCCGTCGTCACCCCGACAACGGGTTCATTGTGATGCAGGCCGCCCCCGCCCAAACCTTGCATACGGATGCCTGCCGCGGGACCTGGGTCTGTTGCCCCTATCCGCCGTCACCCCGACAACGGCTTCCTTGTGACGCAGGCCGCCCCCGCCCAAATGCTGCCAACCCAGGCCTGCTGCGGGCCCGGGGTCCGTTGCCCCTCTCCGCCGTCAGCCCGACAACGGCTTCCTTGTGACACAGTCCGCCTCCGCCGAAATTCCGCAAACCCAGGCCTGCTACGGGCCCGGAGTCCGTTGCCCCACTCCGCCGTCACCCCGACAACGGGTTCATTGTGACGCAGGCCTCCCCCGCCCAAACCTTGCAAACCCAGGGCCACTGCGAGCCTGGGAACCGTTGCCCCTCTCCGCCGTCACACCGACAACGGCTTCCTTGTGACGCAGGCCGCCCCCGCCCAAATTCCGCAAACCCAGGCCCGCTGTGAGCCTGGGGACCGTTGCCCCTCTCCGCCGTCACCCCGACAACGGCGTCCTTGTGACACAGGCCTCCCCTGACGAAACCTTGAAAACCCAGGCCTGCTGCGGGCCCAGGGTCCGTTGCCCCTCTCCGCCGTCACCCCGACAACGGCTTCCTTGTGACGCAGGCCGCCCCTGCGCAAATGCTGCAAACCCAGGCCTGCTACGGGCCCAGGGTACTTTGCCCCTATCCGCCGTAACCCAGACAACAGGTTCATTGTGACGCAGGCCGCCCCTGACCAAACCTTGAAAACCCAGGCCGGCTGCGGGCCCGGGGTCCGTTGCCCCTCTCCGCCGTCACCCCGACAACGGCTTCCTTTGGCAGTACCTGATCGCAGTACCTGATTGGGTGCAGGGCCCTCCCGACTTAGCCGAACGGCCCTGAGGACGAGGAGCTACTTTGCTGCTCCTTTCCAGGGAATGGGGTCGACTGGGAGCCGACACGACCGCATCACACGGATACAAGCAGGCATGGGGCGCATCGATGCGGCCAATGACGCGGGCTGCAAGACAACAAGGCGACGTTATCAGCACAGTTGCAAACCTTTTCTTGTCCCTTCCTGGCTTTGGGATTCCTCACCCACTGCCGCCCTCTGCTGCAGGCCCACGGTCCATTGCCCCTCTCCGCCGTCACCCTGACAACGGGTTAATTGTGAGGCAGGCCGCCCCCGCCCAAATTCCGCAAACCCAGGCCTGCTACGGGCCCGGAGTCCGTTGCCCCTCTCCGCTGTCACCCCGACAACGGGTTCATTGTGACGCAGGCCGCCCCTGACCAAACCTTGAAAACCCAGACCTGCTGCGGGCCCTGGGTCCGTTGCCCCTGTCCGCCGTCACCCCGACAATGGCTTCCTTGTGACGCAGGCCGCCCCCGCCCAAACCTTGCATACGGACGCCTGCCGCGGGACCTGGGTCTGTTGCCCCTCTCTGCCGTCACCCCGACAACGGGTTCATTGTGACGCAGACCGCCCCCGACCAAATTCCGCAAACCCAGGCCTGCTACGGGCCCGGAGTCCGTTGCCCCTCTCCGCCGTCACACCGACAACGGGTTCATTGTGACGCAGGCCGCCCCTGACGAAACCTTGAAAACCCAGGTTTGCTGCGGGCCTGGGGTCCGTTGCCCCTCTCCGCCGTCACCCCGACAACGGCTTCCTTTGGCAGTACCCGATCGCAGTACCTGATTGGGTGCATGGCCCTCCCGACTTAGCCGAACGGCCCTGAAGACGAGGAGCTACTTCGCTGCTCCTTTCCAGGGAATGGGGTCGACTGGGAGCCGACACGACCGCATCACACGGATACAAGCAGGCATGGGGCGCATCGATGCGGCCAATGACGCGGGCTGCAAGACAACAAGGCGGCGTTATCAGCACAGTTGCAAACCTTTTCTTGTCCCTTCCTGGCTTTGGGATTCCTTACCCACTGCCGCCCTCCGCTGCAGGCCCACGGTCCATTGCCCCTCTCCGGGTTAATTGTGACGCAGGCCGCCCCCGCCCAAATTCCGCAAACCCAGGCCTGCTACAGGCCCGGAGTCCGTTGCCCCTCTCCGCCGTCACCCCGACAACGGGTTCATTGCGACGCAGGCCGCCCCCACCCAAACCTTGCATACGGACGCCTGCCGCGGGATCTGGGTCTGTTGCCCCTCTCCTCCGTCACCCCGACAACGGCTTCCTTGTGACGCAGGCCGCCCCTGCCCAAATTCTGCAAACCCAGGCCCGCTGTGAGCCTGGGGACCGTTGCCCCTCTCCGCCGTCACCCCGACAACGGCTTCCTTGTGACGCAGGCCGCCCCCGCCCAAACCTTGCAAACCCAGGCCTGCTACGGGCCCGGGGTCCGTTGCCCCTCTCTGCCGTAACCCCGACAACAGGTTCATTGTGACGCAGGCCGCCCCTGCCCAAATGCTGCAAACCCAGGCCTGCTGCGGGCCCGGAGTCCGTTGCCCCTCTCTGCTGTCACCCCGACAACGGATTCATTGTGACACAGGCCGCCCCCACCCAAACCTTGCAAACCCAGGCCCGCTGCGGGCCTGGGAACCGTTGCCCCTCTCTGCCGTCACCCCGACAACGGGTTCATTGTGACCCAGGCCGCCCCTGACCAAATGCTGCAAACCCAGGCCTGCTACGGGCCCGGGGACCGTTGCCCCTCTCCGCCATAACCCCGACAACAGGTTCATTGTGACGCAGGCCGCCCCCGACAAAACCTTGCAAACCCAGGCCTGCTGCGGGCCTGGGGTTTGTTGCCCCCCTCCTCCGTCACCCTGAGAATAGCTTCCTTGGGCAGTACCTGATCGCAGTACCTGATTGGGTGCAGGACCATCCCAACTTAGTCGAACGGCCCTGAGGACGAGGAGATACTTCGCTGCTCCTTTCCAGGGAATGGGGTCGACGGGGAGCCGACACGAGCGCATCACACGGACACGCGCAGGCATGGGGCGCATCGATGAGGCCGATGACACGGACTGCAAGACAACAAGGCGGCGTTATCAGCACAGTTGCAAACCTTTTCTTGTCCCTTCCTGGCTTTGGGACTCCTCACCCACTGCCGCCCTCCGCTGCAGGCCCACGGTCCGTTGCCCCTCTCCGCCGTCACCCCGACAACGGGTTCATTGTGAGGCAGGCCGCCCCCGCCCAAATTCCGCAAACCCAGGCCTGCTACGGGCCCGGAGTCCGTTGCCCCTCTCTGCCGTCACCCTGACAACGGGTTCATTGTGACGCAGGTCGCCCCCGCCCAAATTCCGCAAACCCAGGCCTGCTACGGGCCCGGAGTCCGTTGCCCCTCTCCGCCGTCACCCCGACAACGGGTTCATTGTGACGCAGGCCGCCCCTGACCAAACCTTGAAAACCCAGGCCTGCTGCGGGCCCGCGATCCGTTGCCCCTCTCCGCCGTCACCCCGACAATGGCTTCCTTGTGACGCAGGCCGCCCCTGACGAAACCTTGAAAACCCAGGCCTGCTGCGGGCCCGGGGTCCATTGCCCCTCTCTGCCGTCACCCCGACAATGGGTTCATTGTGACCCAGGCTGTGGCAGCCCAAACCCTGCAAACCCAGGCCTGCTGCGGGCCCGGGATCCGTTGCCTCTCTCTGCCGTCATCCTGAAAACGGATTCATTGTGACGCAGGCTGTTCCCCGCCAACCCTGCAACCTGAGGGCCGCTCAGGGCCCGGCTTATGCTATCCTGTCTCCGCTGTCATGCCGACAACGCATTCATTGTGACGCAGGCCGTCCGTCCGCTCACGCTGCACCCCGTGACCTGCTGCGATCCTAGCTGCTGTTACCCCGTCTCCACCCTCATGCCCTCAACAGGTACATTGTGATGGAGGTTGCCCCCGCTTAAAGCCCGCACCCCTTGGCTCACAGCGAGCCCGGCCGCCGTTACCCCATCTCCACTGTCACCCTGGCAACAGGTGCATTGTGACACAGGTTTCCCCTATGAGCCCAGCCACCGTTCTTTGTCTCCGCTGCACCTCGCCCCATCCCCTCGACAACCCCACATACTATTCACATGTGATATAGGCATGTATGTCTGAGTTGGCACCTGCAGACACATTTACAGCAGGTCAACGTATTTTATTCCCGGGAAATGAAGAAATAAATTCAAGCCGGAAAATAAAATTCAAAAAAAAACCAACGGTAAAAAGTTTGGGGGGGGGGGGAAGGAGAAGGAGTAGGGGGAGGAGGAGGAAGAAAAGAAAAGAAAAAATAAACCCTCGAGGCGTGGACTTGGCAGTGGGGCACCCCATCCGGAAGCAGAGGCTCCTAACTCTCGAAAAAGTTGGGGTACGGGGTGAAAAGGTGCGGGGAAAGGTTGGTTTTATGCACAACCAGCTACAGCGGGTGCCACCAGGTGTCCACGGCTGCGAAAGTGTCGCCAGGTCTACCCGGCTCCGCAGCGCCATCCGGTCTCCCGGGCTCCGGTACTGTAGCCAGGTCTACCTGGCTCCGCAACGCCACCCGGCCTCCCGGGCTCTGACGGTGTTCGCCCGGTCTACCGTGCTCCGCAGCGCCACTCGGTCTCCCGGGCTCCGGCGGTGTTTGCCCGGTCTACCCGGCTCCGCAGAACCACCCGGTCTCCCTTTCCGGCTCCGGCGGTGTCTGCCAGGCCTACCCGGCTCCGCGGCGCCACCCGGCCTCTCCGGCTCTGGCGGTGTTTGCACGGTCTACCCGGCTCCGCAGAACCTCCCAGTCCCCCTTCCCCGCTCCGGAGGTGCCGCCAGGCGTACCCGTCTCCGCAGCGCAACCCAGCCCCTCCGGCTCTGGCGGTGTTGGCCCGGTCTACCCAGCTCCGCAGAACCACCCGGTCCCCCTTCCCCGCTCCGGCGGTGCCGCCAGGCCTACCCGTCTCCGCAGCGCCACCCGGCCCCTCCAGCTCTGGCGGTGTTGGCCCGGTCTACCCCGCTCCGCAGAACCTCACGGTCTCCCTTCCCCGCTCCGGCGGTGCCGCCAGGCCTACCCGTCTCCGCAGCGCCACCCGGCCTCTCCGGCTCTGGCGGTGTTAGCCCGGTCTACCCCGCTCCGCAGAACCACCTGGTCTCCCTTCACGGCTCCGGCGGTGCCGCCAGGCCTACCCGACTCTGCAGCGCCACCCGGCCTCCCGGGCTCCGGCGGTGTTAGCCCGGTCTACCCGGCTCCGCAGAACCACCCGGTCCTCCTTTCCCGCTCCGGCGGTGCCGCCAGGCCTTCCCGGCTCCGCAGCGCCACCCTGCCCCTCCGGCTCTGGCGATGTTTGCCCGGTCTACCCGGCTCCGCAGAACCTCCCGATCCTCCTTCCTCGCTCCGGCGGTGCCGCCAGGCCTACCCGGCTCCGCAGCACCACCGTCTCCCGAGCTCTGGCGGTGTTGGCCAGCTCTGCCCGGATGCACAGCACCACCCATTTTCTCTTTTCCGGTTCGGCGGTGCCGCCAGGCCTCCCCTTCTCCGGAGCGCTACCACCCGTTCTCCTGTGTTCCGGCGGTGTCGCCAGGCCTACCCAGCTCTGCAGCGCCACCCGGCCTCCTGGGCTCCGGCGGTGTTAGCCAGGTCTACCGGGTTCCGTAGCGCCACCCGGTCACCCGTTCCCGCTCCTGCGGTGTAGCCAGGTCTACCCGTCTCCGCAGCGCCACCTGGTCTTACGGTCTCCGTCGTTGTTGGCCAGGCCTTCCCGGCTCCGCAGCGCCACCCTGCCCCTCCGGCTCTGGCGATGTTTGCCCGGTCTACCCGGCTCCGCAGAACCTCCCGGTCCCCCTTCCCTGCTCCGGCGGTGCCGCCAGGCCTACCCGGCTCCGCAGCGCCACCCGTCCTCCCGGACTCCGGCGGTGTTAGCCCGGTCTACCCGGCTCCGCAGAACCACCCGGTCCCCCTTCCCCGCTCCGGCGGTGCCGCCAGGCCTACCCGGCTCCGCAGCGCCACCCGGCCTCTCCGGCTCTGGCGGTGTTAGCCCGGTCTACCCCGCTCCGCAGAACCACCTGGTCTCCCTTCACGGCTCCGGCGGTGCCGCCAGGCCTACCCGGCTCCGCAGCGCCACCTGGCCTCCCGGGCTCCGGCGGTGTTAGCCCGGTCTACCCGGCTCCGCAGAACCACCCGGTCCTCCTTTCCTGCTCCGGCGGTGCCGCCAGGCCTTCCCGGCTCCGCAGCGCCACCCGGCCTCCTGGGCTCCGGCGGTGTTAGCCAGGTCTACCGGGTTCCGTAGCGCCACCCGGTCACCCGTTCCCGCTCCTGCGGTGTAGCCAGGTCTACCCGTCTCCGCAGCGCCACCCGGTCTTACGGTCTCCGTCGTTGTTGGCCAGGTCTACCCGTCTCCGCAGCGCCACCCGGTCTCCCGCGTTGTTTGCCAGGTCTACCCTGCTCCGCAGCGCCACCCGGTTTCCTCCTCGCTCTGGCGGAGCCGCCGTGCCTTCCCGGCTCCGAGATGCCGCCGGGTCTAGTTACTTGCTCCGCCAGGTCCACCCTGCTCTGCATCGTTTCGCGGTCTACCCGGCACCGGCATGACTTGAGCCTTACGGACCTTCGGGGTAGACCTGTGCTCCCTGCGGCTGCCTTGGTGTTTTCGAAGGGGTCGCTGTTTCGCGCTGCCTCCAGTTGCGTCATCGTAGAAAGCGGCAGCAGTACAGCGCCACCCCGGTAAAGTCCATAGTCGCTCTCTTGAAAGCGAAACGAGGCGTGGACTTAGTTTTACATACTATAGGGGCGAGCGGTGACTCGCGCTTGCAGCTCAGCTTGTGAGCGGCTGCAATGCCCGCGGCGCGGCCGGTGTTAAGTGGGGCGCTGGTCGGCCGTTGAGGTGGCTCTTGTCCCGGTGGTGGCTCAAATTGCCTGCTTGCTCGGCACGGTTGTTCTCTCGCGCTGGTATGCCAAACCCCACCCCAGCACAGCCGAGAGACCCGGGGAAAGTTGGAGAACGGTCGCAACCGCTGTCCGTTGCATGCCTGGCACCGGTGTTGAGGGTTTGGCTTGAAGCCGAGTTCACCCCGGGCAGAGCTTGATGCTTGGTGGCGGTCGCCAGGCACTCGAACGCTGGGGGGGGAGACTAGCCTGCCCAGTGGCTTTTCTCTCTCCCTTCTCCTCCGTTGGGTCCCTTGGGATGACCCCGCTGATTTGGGCAAAAAGGTGAACCAGGACGAGAATTTGCCCCCCCCCGATGGTGTCCAGCCTCCTGTGGCTGCCGCCAGCTCCTTTGAGGGTCTGATCCAAGAGGGAATGGAATGTTGGCGGTGAGGTGGCGTCGCCTCATCCTTCTTTTCACCCCCACCCCCGGCCTTAAGCTGGGGACGCCTGCGAAGCAGGCAAGAGTAACACACACAGGGGCTGCCGCTCCCGGCGGTTGGCCAGTCCAATGCAGACGAACTCCGGGGGTTGAGAGTCT
>NW_026908525.1:858872-861372 GCF_028858725.1 Colius striatus
AACGGGGTTGCCGCCGGGGCCTGTGTGTCGGCGCGCTCCCCCGCCGGCCGAGCCCCCCGCCGCTCGGGCAGGGGGAGCTAAGCGGCAAACGGCGGCGGCGGCGATGACGGCGTCGCCGGTCCAGGCTGTCGAGGGCGATGACGAGGGTTGAAGAGGGAGGAAGGGGTCCCTTCAGGGTCCGGGAGGCGGCTCCCGCGACCCTCCCCGCAACGGGGCAGGCGTGCTGCGTAGCAGCGCCCCCTGCCCAGTGGCCGAGTGGCCGGCCGTGCGAGGGTGCCAAGGGCTTTCCCGGCGTTCCGGAGCTGGCGGCTGCGTCGCCGAGGCGGGTACGGAGACTGCAGGGTTTCCCCCCGCGCCTCCCCTCTCCTCCTCCCTCTTCCGAGGCAGGAGGTTTGTGGGGGGGGCCGGAGGCGCTCGGCTGTGACCGATGCCGCCTGTTGGCGCGCGAGGTTCTCTTACCGGGTCGCGTCCCGCGCGAGCGGGCGGCCCGAGCCACGGCCCTCATCCCAGGTGCAGCGCCGGGCTCACTGAGGGAAACCCCCGGGCCCCGGGAAAGAGGCCGTGGTGATGGCGGTGGATGTCGGGCGCGCCCCCGCGGGCGGACGCTCCCCCCGATGGTGGCAGCGGGAGGAGACACCCCTGCGGGGCCCTTCAGGTCGTTTCCCTCACCCCAGGGCCAGGTACCTAGCGTCCGCGTTTCCGCGGCCTTGCCTCGGTCGCGGAGCCGGGCGGAGGTTTAAAGACTCGGGCGGCTCGATGCGTCCCGCAGGGCTCGGGACGGGCGGGGCCAACGATGGTGGCGTTTCGGTAAGGGGCGGGAGTCTCTCCCGTGTAGGCCCTTGTCTCGGCCGCCACCGTCGCCCGCCCGCGCTCGTCCCCGCGGGACGGTCGTGCCGGGGAGGGGTCCTCCTGCCCCCCCCTTTCCGCGGTCCGGTCTCGGCGCAGCGAGACCGCGGTGCGGTCGGCCGTGCCCGGCCTGCCTTCCTCTCGAAGCGGGCGTCCCCGGCTTGGAGCGCGGGCTCCTCTGCCGCGGGGTTGGCGATTCCCCGTCGCTCCCCCTCACCGCTGAGGCGGGGGGGGAAAGGGGTTCGCCGGGAACGGCGCCTCGGGGTGCCGCGCTGCGCTCCGTTCTTGCTTCCCCGCCTCGGCGAGCGCTCTCGGTTGGTTTCCTTCCGCCAGCTGGCGTCCAGGGCGCGGTGCCCTCGGGCCCGGCGGTGGCGGCGCGACGCGCTCGGCCTGCCGATCCTTCGGCCGGTCGCTCGTCGCCGGCGGCGGCCGTCCCGGCCCCGGTGTCCCCCGTTCGTCACTTCCATGCCGCCTGTCCCTGCCGTTTCCGGGTGAAGCGGCCGCGTGCAGTCGGAGGCATTCCCCGTCCCGGTCTCCGTGCGGAAGCGCGGGGGGCGGGCGGCTGCCCTCCGTCTGAGCGCGTGTCCGTCTTTCTCCCGGAGAAGAGAGGGGAGAGGGCCGAGGCGAGAAGCGTCGACGGCAGTGGCCGGGGACAGGTGCGTGCCGTTCCGTCCCGGCGGCGGGCCTCCGTGCGGGGAGGCGGCCGTGCGGTCGGGCGCGCCGCCGTTTCGGGCTCCGGGGGGTCGCCACCTTGTGGCGTTGGCGCGGCGGCGGAGCCGCCGGCGCGTGTCGGCGAGCCACGGTGGAGGGAAGAGCCTGGCTGTCGTTAGCGCGGTGCCGCGGGGGCGGCCGTTTTTTTCCCGGTCGAGGTTGGGCAAAGTCGGGCAGGGTCGGACGTTGCCGCCGCCTCCGCGTGGAGGCCGGGCCGAGCCCGGGCGCCTGGGCCGCCTCCGAAGGGATCTCCCGAGGTGTGCTTCTCCCCCCCAGGTCCTGGGGGGGGTCGGTCGGGAGCGCGGGCTCCCCGCCCTCACCCTTCGGAGTTTTCTCGCTCCTTTTTTTCCTTCTCCGCTTGTGTTCGTACGGTCACGCGAGGCGTGGCCTCTCCGCTGCGGCCTTGGCTGGGCTGGCGCGAGCCAGCGAGCGGGACCGTGGGCGGTGAGGCCCATCCTCAAAAGGGGACCACTCCGTGTGAGCGGTCCCCGGCTCCCCCGCGCGCGTGGGGCGGTGCCGAAAGCCAGACAACTCTTAGCGGTGGATCACTCGGCTCGTGCGTCGATGAAGAACGCAGCTAGCTGCGAGAATTAATGTGAATTGCAGGACACATTGATCATCGACACTTCGAACGCAAGCAGCGAGGGGCAGCGGTGGCAGCGGCGCGGCTGGGGTTGCCTCGCAGGTCCCCGTCGGCGGGCCTTCGTCCCCCTAAATCGAGACTCGGGGAGCGCTCCGAAGCTCCCCGCTCCCGGAGCGCCTGCTGGACGGAGTTCGTCCCGCCGGGGCCGCCAGGGTGTCGTTCGGGCCGGTCGGGCCCGGCGCGGCGGTGGGGAGAGAGAGAGAAGGTGTTCGGGGGGCGAGGCGCGGGCCTCGCCCCCGGCCTCCCGCGCGGGCGGCTGTCTGCGGGTGGGTACCGCGGCGGTACCGTGCCGTGCTGCCG